>NC_134353.1:976544608-976567902 GCF_048569485.1 Anomaloglossus baeobatrachus
TCCTTACACCACACTAGAGATTCCAGAGATTCCTACATAGTGCAGGGGCTTACGTTTATCTCTGTGTGGAGCTGAACACAGCCTAGAGCCAGAGACTGGAGAGAGTCCCTTTACCGCACTAGATATTCCTACATAGTGCAGGGGCTTACTGTTATCTCTGTGAGGAGCTGAACACAGCCCACAGCCAGAGACTGGAGAGAATCCCTACACTGCACTAGAGATTCCAGAGATTCCTACATAGTGCAGAGGCTTACTGTTATGTCTGTATGGAGCTGAACACAGCCCACAGCCAGAGACTGGAGAGAATCCCTACACCACACTAGAGATTCCAGAGATTCCTACATAGTGCAGGGGCTTACTGTTATCTCTGTGAGGAGCTGAGCACAGCCCACAGCCAGAGACTGGAGAGAATCCCTACACTGCACTAGAGATTCCAGAGATTCCTACATAGTGCAGGGCCTTACTGTTATGTCTGTGTGGAACTGAACACAACCCGGAGCTACTGACTGGAAAGAATCCCTACACCACACTAGAGATTCCTACATAGTGCAGAGGCTTACTGTTATCTCTTTGTGGAACTGAACACAACCCGGAGCCACTGACTGGAGAGCGTTTTTACACCACACTAGAGATTCCTACATAGTGCAGGGGCTTACTGTTATGTCTGTGTGGACTATTGAGAAAAATGCCCCCCACCTGCAGAGGCACATGGAGTAGACTACAGAGAAAAATGACCCCCACCTACAGAGACACATGGATGAGACTAGAGAAAAGTGCCCCCCACTTGCAGAGACACATGGAGGAGGCTATAGAGAAAAGTGCCCCCCAACCTACAGAGACACATGGAGGAGACTGTGAGGGACGTCCTGAGATATGATGAGAATTATGGACCTTTATTCATGTCAGTCAGCTACTCCGTGATGTCACCCCCTCCCTTCCTGCTGCTTGGATTAGGTTTATAACCTAATTTCAATCGTCTTCTCCAGGCGATTCGGAGCCGTCAGAAGAGTTTCGATATTGGGGGATACATCGCCCCCACAAACAAGACAGGCATATTTTCATATTCCTGAGGGCCAGACGCACGTAACACATATTTCGGCAAAACTGTATGATGTGCGTAGCCCTCAATAATTAATAACTGGCTAAAGGAAGACACAGGACTCTCATATTTCCTATCAAAACGGAGATTAATTCACAACAATATAAATGAGGGTCATATCTTTCGTGTAAAATGCTCATGGGCAGAGTAATGAACAAAAATTGAAAATCCATACTTTCCCTGGACAAGTAGAAGGCCAGCCCAGAAGGTCACCAGGTGGAAGGGGACATGGATTGTAGCCAGTTTGATAAACACCGTACGGACATTTTTGGGCGTTCTCCTTCGGGTGGTCTAGTGTGGTGCACGTGGGGGAAGATCCAGAAACCGTGTGGCCACACAGCGCCCCCCTGTGCCCGCTATGGAATAAGGCAATAGATACAACTGATATCTGCTTGTGATCCATGACTTACCTGTAAATGTATTCTGACATTATATAAATAAATTTCTATAAATTCCATCTTGAATATATTGTAGTATCTAGTGTGCCCTTGAGGCAATTAAAAATATAATTTAATCTTGAGCTGTTTCTTTTATCCCGATCTATGAACGACATGCCCATGTGCTCGGCCTAATAGTTTATGCCAAGGATCATTGTGGGGCATTCAGTGAGATCAGGGGAGGATTAGATATATTCCGCTTGCAGGAGTCAGGGGAAAATATACCTTACTCTCACCGGGAACCCTTCAATCATCGGCATAGTAGAATAGCGGCCTCCTTGCTTATCGTCTGGCAATTCCACAATTCACCTGACTATAAGAGGGGCGCTAGAGAGCGAGTCACGTGCTCTGTCTGGTGGAAAGGGGGGGGGTGCTCTTTCCTTTTCCTCCCCCCTTTTCCTGACAGACTATAGAGAAAAGTGCCCCCCACCTACAGAGAGACATCGGAGGACACTATAGAAAAAAGTGCCCCCACCTACAGTGACACATGAAGGAGACTATAGAGAAAAATGCACTCCACCTACAGAGACACATGGACGACACTATAGAGCAGGGGTGGGGAACCTCCGGCCCGCGGGCTGTATGCGGCCCCGATGACTTTTTATGCAGCCTCTGGGACCATTCCAGGGGACCGCAGTACTCGGGGGGGTAGCCGTGGTCTTGGCTGCCGGCACTTTAAATCACAATGTGTGGTGCAAACACCATTACGTCCTCAGCCTGCTGGTCTGTGCCAGACTGCTGAAGACGTACTTTCTGGGAGGAGTAAGCATGAGATCCGCTGTGCTCCCGTCCTACAGAAGAAGAGGAGCAGCAGATTTACCGGCCTCCCTGTACATGCCTCATGGTGCTGTGAGCCTCCTGTGAGCCGTGCTCCTCCTGCTTCCCACGGTATTGTGCTCCTCCTGCTTCCCACGGTATTGTGCGCCTCCTGCCTCCCACGGTACTGTGCGCCTCCTGCTGCTGTGTAACTCCTGCCTCCCTTAGTACTGCGAGCCTCCTGCCTCTGGCAGTGCAGTGAGCCTCCTGCCTCTGGCAGTGCAGTGAGCCTCCTGCCTCTGGCAGTGCAGTGAGCCTCCTGCCTCTGGCAGTGCAGTGAGCCTCCTGCCTCTGGCAGTGCAGTGAGCCTCCTGCCTCTGGCAGTGCAGTGAGCCTCCTGCCTCCCGCGGTGCTGTGAGCCTCCTGCGGTGCTGGGACCCTCCTGCCTCCTGTGGTGCTGTGAGCCTCCTGCGGTACTGGCAGCCTCCTGCCTCTCGCGGTGCTGTGAGCCTCCTGTGGTGCTGTGAGACCTCTGCCCCCGTGGAGCTGTGTACTATCCCTAGTACTGTGTATGCCCACCAGCGCTGTGTGCCCTTCTCCATGTCCTGTGTGCCCCCCTCCCAGTCCTGTGTGCCACCCCCCACTGCTGTGTGCCACACCTCAGTCCTGTACATGTCCCCCAGTTCTGTTTGTGCCCCTCTAGTGCGGTCCGTGCCACTGCCAGTGCCATCCATCCCATCAGTACGGTCTGTGCCAACCAGTGATTTCCGAGCCCGTCCTTCCTGTGTCCTGTGATGTGTATATGTCTTCAGCCCCTCCTGTGATGTGTATATGTGGCGCCCTGGACAAGCCAGGGGCCACAGAACACAACACCTACACACCCCACACTCCCAGCAGGCACACCGAAGTCAGACAAAAACCCTTGTTGCCTTCCTCCAGGGGCTGATGATCACACCAGGGGGTGGGCCAGGCGGTTGGTCCCGCCCACCGAGGAGTTCACAGTCCTGGAGGCGGGAAAAGAGCTCAGTTGAGTTTGAGAGGAGTTGAGGAGTGGACAGAGTTAAGCTAGGGAAGTGAAAGTGGTAGGAGGAAAGTGGTAAAGGAGCAACTGACTGACAGCGTCCGGGTGTGTGGCCCGGGCGAGACAGCAAGGTTGGCAGACGGTGGTGACCGTCTGCAGGAGTGGCCTATCGGAGTTACCGTGAGGACTGAGGACGGGCGGTGGCCCGGCGGTACCGGACCGGTACACGAAGAGAAGTCTGCACCATCTGGCAGGGGCTTGCGGACCCCGGCAAGGCTAGGAGTCGCCGTGAATTTGCCGAATCCGTTAGTGAAGGGGACCTCCTGGGTCTCCAAACAGCTAAGTCCCGACAGAAGGCAACAGTCCAACCAGAATAGGGAAACACCGCCACCGCCAAGGCAACCGTTTCTCAGGGCCAGAGCCTGCGGGCAAGAAGAGGGCTCCTCCAGCCCACATCCAAGCTGGGGAGTGGGTTACCGGTGGGGACCCATCGGAACCAACAACCGTACACAGGTGCAGGGAAAGGCAGTCACCATCAACCTGCAGGGAGTAACAACACCGCAGCCGTCTGTGGGACCCGTCCATCCAGCTGAGTGTTTTACCGAGAACTGTGTCTTCATCATTGGGCTGAGTGAGTACCACAGTGCCGTGCGGCACAGCGCTGCCTCTGCGACCCTGCACCTCTCCAGGCCCCATAACCCGCCTGCCATTCACCCCTACCACATCACCGGGCCCCGGGACAACCAACCCCCTACCCACGGAGGGGAGATCTAACAACAAAGCTGCTCCCAGTCACCGCTCCCGGGATCCCCGTCCAGAGCAGCAGTGGTGTCACCATTATCACCACAACCGTGGGTGGCGTCACGGACAATAAATCCCCACAATCAACCCCCTTTTCACTCACGGGCGAGGAGCGCCGCTCGAGTCCCCGGGATCCGGCCCACCGCTCGGGCCACCACCGAGCAGCGGCAGCCGCCGCAGCAGCATCGGCCGGACCCAAGCAGTGGGAGAGCGCGGCGTCCCCTCCTCCGCCCGCGACATATATGTGACCCAGCCCCTTCTGTGATGTATATATGCGACCCATCCCCTCCTATAATGTATGTGCCCCCAACGTCTCCTGTATTGTATATAATTTTCCAATCTGTGGACTGCGCTGCAGACCAAGAAAGCTGGAAAAGCAGTTGTGTGAAGCAACATGATCAATATCACCGAACATCACAGCTGCACTATAGGGAAGCAGCTCCAGCCACCACATTAGGGGTGAGTTAATTAACTGTTTGACCAAATATATTAGGGTAAAGTTCAAGCTGATAATTTTTTGCGGCTCCCAAAGGTTGGTAGAAATTTTCAAATAGCCCCCGGCAGTGAAAAGGTTCCCCACCCCTGCTATATCGAAAACTGCCCCCACCTACAGAGACACAAGAAGGAGACTATAGAAAAAAGTGGCCCAGACCTACAGTGACACATGGAGGAGACTATAAAAAAATAGTGCCACCCACCTACAGAGACAGATTGAGGAGACTACGGAAAAAAGTTCCCTCACCTACAGAGGCACATGAAGGAGACTATAAAGAAAAGTGCCCACCACCTACTATGACACATGGAGGAGACTATAGAGAAAAGTGCCCCCCCACCTAGAGTGACACATGGAGGCGGAGACTATAGAGAAAAATGCCCCCACCTACAGAGACATGGAGGAGACTATAGAAAAAAAGTGCACCCCACCTACAGAGATACATGGAGGAGACTACGGAGAAAAGTGCCCCCACTTACATAGACATGTGGACGACACTATAGAAAAAAGTGTCCCCCACCTACAGAGACACATAGAGGAGATTATAGAGAAAAGTACCCCCAACTATTGTAGTGTGACACATGGAGGAGACTATAGAGAAAAGTGCCCCCACCTACAGAGACACACGGAGGAGGAGACTATAGAGAAAAGTGCCCCCCACCTACGGAGACACGTGGACGACACTATAGAGAAAAGTGTCCCCCACCTACAGAGACACATGGAGGAGCCTAAAGGGTAAAAACAAATAGTAAGTGAAATGTCCTGAAGAGAGCTCGGTATTTGCTCAATGTAGATGAAATTATGTAACTCCAGATATCTCCCAAGCTAAAAAAGTGCCACGCCCAACCACTAACTGGAGTCACGCCCGGCTATACCTACGTCAGCGCATTACCTAACATAATGAATGACAGCTGACAAAGCTGAGAGGCACAAACTGGCAGAACCTGTTCTCCTCTAAATACAAACAACTAATGTACACCGTCACGGCCGAAAGTGTTGGCACCCTTGAAATTGTTCCAGAAATTGAAGTATTTCTCCAAGAAATGTATTACAATTACACGTTTTATGATTTTTTTTGTGTGTATTAGAACAGCACAAACAAATTGTTGCTACCTTTGCAAAATTGTTGTTAAACAAAAACAAACAGGGCCAGTATAGGGACATTAGCACCACCAAGAGTTTATATATGTACAGTTAGGTCCAGAAATATTTGGACAGTGACACAATTTGCGCGAGTTGGGCTCTGCATGCCACCACATTGGATTTGAAATGAAATCTCTACAAGAGAATTCAAGTGCAGATTGTAACGTTTAATTTGAAGGTTTGAACAAAAATATCTGATAGAAATTGTAGGAATTGTCACATTTCTTTACAAAACACTCCACATTTTAGGAGGTCAAAAGTAATTGGACAAATAAATCAAACCCAAAAAAAATATTTTTATTTTCAATATTTTGTTGCGAATCCTTTGGAGGCAATCACTGCCTTAAGTCTGGAACCCATGGACATCACCAAACGCTGGGTTTCCTCCTTCTTAATGCTTTGCCAGGCCTTTACAGCCGCAGCCTTCAGGTCTTGCTTGTTTGTGGGTCTTTCCGTCTTAAGTCTGGATTTGAGCAAGTGAAATGCATGCTCAATTGGGTTAAGATCTGGTGATTGACTTGGCCATTGCAGAATGTTCCACTTTTTTGCACTCATGAACTCTTGGGTAGCTTTGGCTGTATGCTTGGGGTCATTGTCCATCTGTACTATGAAGCGCCGTCCGATCAACTTTGCGGCATTTGGCTGAATCTGGGCTGAAAGTATATCCCGGTACACTTCAGAATTCATCCGGCTACTCTTGTCTGCTGTTATGTCATCAATAAACACAAGTGACCCAGTGCCATTGAAAGCCATCACGTTGCCTCCACCATGTTTTACAGAGGATGTGGTGTGCCTTGGATCATGTGCCGTTCCCTTTCTTCTCCAAACTTTTTTCTTCCCATCATTCTGGTACAGGTTGATCTTTGTCTCATCTGTCCATAGAATACTTTTCCAGAACTGAGCTGGCTTCATGAGGTGTTTTTCAGCAAATTTAACTCTGGCCTGTCTATTTTTGGAATTGATGAATGGTTTGCATTTAGATGTGAACCCTTTGTATTTACTTTCATGGAGTCTTCTCTTTACTGTTGACTTAGAGACAGATACACCTACTTCACTGAGAGTGTTCTGGACTTCAGTTGATGTTGTGAACGGGTTCTTCTTCACCAAAGAAAGTATGCGGCGATCATCCACCACTGTTGTCATCCGTGGACGCCCAGGCCTTTTTGAGTTCCCAAGCTCACCAGTCAATTCCTTTTTTCTCAGAATGTACACGACTGTTGATTTTGCTACTCCAAGCATGTCTGCTATCTCTCTGATGGATTTTTTCTTTTTTTTCAGCCTCAGGATGTTCTGCTTCACCTCAATTGAGAGTTCCTTAGACCGCATGTTGTCTGGTCACAGAAACAGCTTCCAAATGCAAAACCACACACCTGTAATCAACCCCAGACCTTTTAACTACTTCATTGATTACAGGTTAACGAGGGAGACGCCTTCAGAGTTAATTGCAGCCCTTAGAGTCCCTTGTCCAATTACTTTTGGTCCCTTGAAAAAGAGGAGGCTATGCATTACAGAGCTATGATTCCTAAACCCTTTCTCCGATTTGGATGTGAAAACTCTCAGCTGGGAGTGTACACTTTCAGCCCATATTATATATATAATTGTATTTCTGAACATGTTTTTGTAAACAGCTAAAATAACAAAACTTGTGTCACTGTCCAAATATTTTTGGCCCTGACTGTACATATTTAAAGACAAACTCACAAAAATACATATAGAACTGACACATCTATAGTCATATACACTGACATACATAGATACACATCATACATGCATACAGACACACAACACAACTCTGCTGGATACATACATACATACACACATAGCTCTGCTGCATACATATGTCGCGGGCGGAGGAGGGGACGCTGCGCTCTCCCACTGCTCGGGTCCGGCTGCTGCTGCTGCTCGGTGGTGGCTCGAGCGGAGGGCCAGATCCCGGGGACTCGAGCGGCGCTCCTCGCCCGTGAGTGAAAGGGGGGTTGATTGTGGGGATTTATTGTCCTTGACGCCACCCACGGTTGTGGTGATTTAGGTGACACCACCGCTGCTCTGGACGGGGATCCCGGGAGCAGTGACAGGGAGCAGCTAAGTTGTTAGTTCTCCCCTCCGTGGGTAGGGGGTTGGTTGTCCCGGGGCCCGGTGATGGGGTAGGGATGGATGATGGCAGGCGGGTTGCAGGGCCTGGCGAGGTGCAGGGTCGCAGGGGCAGCGCTGTGCCGCACGGCACGGTGGTACTCACTCAGCCTGAGACGATGACACAGTTCTCGGTAAAACACACGGCTGGAAAGACGGGTCCCACAGACGGCTGCTGTTGCTTTTCCCCGGCAGGTTGACTGTGACTGCCTTTCCATGCACCTATGTACTTCTGATGGTTACAATGGGTTCCCACCGGTAACCCGCTCCCCGGCTTGGATATGGGCCGGAGGAGCCCCTTTTTGCCCGCAGGCGCTGGCCCTGAGAAACTGTGGCCTTGGCGGTGGCGGTGTCTCTCTCACTGGGTTGGACTGTTGCCTTCTGTCGGGACTTGACTATTTGGAAACCCAGGAGGTCCCCTTCACTAACGGATTCGGCAATTTCACGGCGACTCCTAGCCTTGCCGGGGTCCAAAAAGCCCCTGACAATGGTGCTGGCTTCTCCTTGTGTACCGGTCCGGTACCGCCGGGCCACCGCCCGTCCACGGTCCTTACGGCAACTCCGATAGGCCACTCCTGCAGACGGTCACCACCGTCTGCCAACCTTGCTGTCTCGCCCGGGCCACACACCCGGACGCTGTCAGTCAGTTGCTCCTTTTCCACTTTCCTCCTACCACTTTCACCTCCAACACTATTCTGAGCTCTTTTCTCGCCTCCAGGACTGTGAACTCCTCGGTGGGCGGGACCAACCGCCTGGCCCACCCCCTGGTGTGATCATCAGCGCCTGGAGGAAGGCAACAAGGGTTTTGTGTCTGGCTTAGATGTGCCTAACCGGGGTGTAGGGTGTGGTGGTGTAATTACCTGTGGCCCTTGGCTTGTCCAGGGCGTCACATTCCCCCTTAGCAAAATGCAGATCGTCCGCGGGCTGCCCGTCCATCACCGGTTTTATTTTTCTTTTTAACTGTAAAAAATAGAAAAACGGTAACACACAATACAATTAAAATAACATCTTCCCACATCGGGAGGTACTCTTACTTAAACGGTTTCAAACGGTTACGGCTTCCGCTCTCTCCCACCCAAGCAACCTGGCCCTGATGCTGCCCCTAGCAAACAGGCAGCACCCCTTGACCCCAGTCCTGCACAAATTGCCCGAGCGGGTTCTGTCCTTTTCAGGGGACCCACGTCCATGGGGAACCCCTGAAACACCCAGAGGATTTCCACCGGTTCCGGTGGTGGCTGGGCCCCAGCCTGCTCCACTGCGGGCCCTTCCTCTAATCTGCCTCTCCGGAGGCGGCAACGGTGGAAGCTGCAACAAAACATTCCACTAAGTTTGTGGTTGCCCTGCAAGTTCTCGGTCCTGTTCATAAAGAGTCCTTTATGCAACTTTTTAAACGGTCCCCACGGGGACAACGGTGCCGGCAACGACCGGTTTTAATCAGCAGTAAATCAGGTGAATCTTCGGTTTCATTCACTTATCATTTTGGCAAACTTTCAAACTTTCCAACACACACAGGTGGTCCCAACGGGGACGGTGAAAACGGCATTCTGCTGCCCTTAGGGTGCACTTTCGTCCTCCCCACCCGGCTCTGGGTGGAAGAACACGGGCACCAGCCCCTCCAGCGCATAACAGGCGCGGCGAGGAAGAGCTGCCCGATACCCGTTATTTCCACTCCGGGGAATGTAAGTGGCCTCCATGTCATGTAGAGCGACGACTCCTTCATCTTCTTCTGAAACGGGCTCGGTGTCAGGCCCGGAATCGCTATCGTCCGCCCCTGCGCCAGGCGGGTTACCGCCAGCTGCCGCAGCTTCCAGGCTCGCCATTCTCTCAGCCACTGTTACGAAGGGGTGTACGCCCGACGGGCCAGACGTAGCGCGGTGCATGGGCAAGGAGGACGGAGGCGGCATGTGGGCCAGGGGCAGACCGGGTCCCTCAGCCGCAACGGCCGGTCCCTCGGGGACACAGGGGCGTGGGTCACTCACCAGCTCCTCCATCATGGCCTCAATTCCATACACCCGTGCAACTGCAGCTACCTCCTCCACCTCCGCGGTCCACTGCTCCATCAGCCTACAGATCTGGCTCCGGTAGTGTCGGCAGATCCCTGCCGTTCGGGCCCTCCGCCATGCCGCTGTCCCGGGCACCGGCTCGGTAGCCTCCGCATAGCTAGGTGGAGCGGACATTCTTTGCAGGGATCAGCGGATCGTGGGGTCCCAGCGTCCTTACTTGTAGAGCCGCGAACTACATGTGGCCAGCCGCCATTTCGTCCCCCTTAGCCTCTTTCCGCCTCCTCC
This sequence comes from Anomaloglossus baeobatrachus, assembly GCF_048569485.1. Taxonomy (NCBI): domain Eukaryota; kingdom Metazoa; phylum Chordata; class Amphibia; order Anura; family Aromobatidae; genus Anomaloglossus; species Anomaloglossus baeobatrachus. Next base: position 976,554,777 of record NC_134353.1, read on the forward strand.
TCTATCAGGGCGGGGTTTTGGCCTTCGCGCCTCCACTACTCGAGGAGATGCTCGAGCGGGAACTTTTCGCGCCAAAGATGGCGGCTTCTGAAATTTTTCGGCCGGACACCTCCGGCGGTAACAAGGCGCACTTCTACCAGGCGGCAGAGCGATAAGATCCTGTTCGTGACGCCAAGTTGTCGCGGGCGGAGGAGGGGACGCTGCGCTCTCCCACTGCTCGGGTCCGGCTGCTGCTGCAGCTCGGTGGTGGCTCGAGCGGAGGGCCGGATCCCGGGGACTCGAGCGGCGCTCCTCGCCCGTGAGTAAAAGGGGGGTTGATTGTGGGGATTTATTGTCCTTGACGCCACCCACGGTTGTGGTGATTTAGGTGACACCACCGCTGCTCTGGACGGGGATCCCGGGAGCGGTGACAGGGAGCAGCTAAGTTGTTAGTTCTCCCCTCCGTGGGTAGGGGGTTGGTTGTCCCGGGGCCCGGTGATGGGGTAGGGATGGATGATGGCAGGCGGGTTGCGGGGCCTGGCGAGGTGCAGGGTCGCAGGGGCAGCGCTGTGCCGCACGGCACGGTGGTACTCACTCAGCCTGAGACGATGACACAGTTCTCGGTAAAACACACGGCTGGAAAGACGAGTCCCACAGACGGCTGCTGTTGCTTTTCCCCGGCAGGTTGACGGTGACTGCCTTTCCCTGCACCTATGTACTTCTGACGGTTCCAATGGGTTCCCACCGGTAACCCGCTCCCCGGCTTGGATATGGGCCGGAGGAGCCCCTTTTTGCCCGCAGGCGCTGGCCCTGAGAAACTGTGGCCTTGGCGGTGGCGGTGTCTCTCTCACTGGGTTGGACTGTTGCCTTCTGTCGGGACTTGACTATTTGGAAACCCAGGAGGTCCCCTTCACTAACGGATTCGGCAATTTCACGGCGACTCCTAGCCTTGCCGGGGTCCAAAAAGCCCCTGACAATGGTGCTGGCTTCTCCTTGTGTACCGGTCTGGTACCGCCGGGCCACCGCCCGTCCACGGTCCTTACGGCAACTCCGATAGGCCACTCCTGCAGACGGTCACCACCATCTGCCAACCTTGCTGTCTCGCCCGGGCCACACACCCGGATGCTGTCAGTCAGTTGCTCCTTTACCACTTTCCTCCTACCACTTTCACCTCCAACACTAATCTAAGCTCTTTTCCCGCCTCCAGGACTGTGAACTCCTTGGTGGGCGGGACCAACCGCCTGGCCCACCCCCTGGTGTGATCATCAGCCCCTGGAGGAAGGCAACAAGGCAAGGGTTTTGTGTCTGGCTTAGATGTGCCTAACCGGGGTGTAGGGTGTGGTGGTGTAATTACCTGTGGCCCCTGGCTTGTCCAGGGCGTCACACATACACATATAGCTCTGCTAAATACATACACATATAGCTCTGCTGCATACATACATAGCTCTGCTACATACATACACACATAGCTCTGCTACATACATACACAGCTCTGCTACATACATACACAGCTCTGCTACATACATACACTCATAGCTCTGCTGCATACATAAATGTGGCTCTGGGGGGCCAGCACATACGGCACCGGGGGGGGCAGGGCATACACCTAGGGGGGGAAAAGCCCATACAGCTCACCAGGGCCCATAAATCGGGGGGCGGGGAGGGCACATACCGCTCAGGTCATGGTGGAGAGGGGGCCCACACAGCACCGGAGAGAAGTGCTGTGCTGGGGGTTGCTAGCTGGCACTGCAACTCCTTCATCTGTGGGACTGAGCAGGACGTCGGGCGGTAGCTCCGCCCACAGATGAAGTTCAAACCAGGAAGTCTGCGCGCCTTAAAGGGACGGCGCCGCAGATTCCTGCCGAGGACTGCGGTCGCCGGAACTCGGCCCGGGGGCAGCAGAACTAAAGGCGAGTGGGCCCCGGCCAAGGGGCACCAGAACTGACGAGGCCAAGTGGGCCCCCCGGCTCTCCAGGGCCCCGGCATTTGCCCGGGTATGACGTGTGCTGACGCCGACCCTGCCTACTATATATAAAAAAAATGCACATAATCCACTAAAGACTAAGTTCTGAACATGTCAATGTAAAAACATTATTATTTAAGGTCACTAGATACATTCTGTATGTAAATTTCCCAAAAAAAAAATATATACACAGTGCCTTGCGAAAGTATTCAACCCCTTTGAATTTTTCACCCTTTTCCTACATTTCAGGCTTCAAACAAAGATAAAAATGTTAATGTTCTGGTGAAGAATCAACAAGTGGACACAATTGTGAAGAGGAACGAAATTTATTGCTTATTTTAAACTTTTATAAAAAATAAATAAATTGAAAATTGGGGTGTGCAATATTATTCATCCCCTGTAAGTGAATACTTTGTAGCGCCCCCTTTTGCTGCGATTACAGCACAAGTCTCTTGGGGGATGTGTCTATCAGTTTTGCACATGGAGAGGCTGAAATTCTCGCCCATTCTTCCTTTGTAAACAGCTGGAGCTGAGTGCGGTTGGATGGAGGCGTTTGTGAACAGCAGTTTTCAGCTCTTTCCACAGATTCTCGATTGGGTTCAGGTCTGGGCTGTGACTTGGCCATTCTAACACCTGGATACGGTTATTTGTGAACCATTCCATTGTAGATTTTGCTTTAGGTTTGGGATCATTGTCTTTTTGGAAGACAAATCTCTTTCCAGTCTCAGGTCTTTTGCAGACTCCAACAGGTTTTCTTCAAGAATGGTCCTGTATTTGGCTCCATCCATCTTCGCATCAATTTTAACCATCTTCCCTGTCCTGCTGAAGAAAAGCAGGCCCAAACCATGATGCTGCCACCACCATGTTTGATAGAGGGGATGGTGTGTTCAGGGTGATGAGCTGTGTTGCTTTTACGCTAAACATATTGTTTGGCATTGTGCCCAAATAGTTTGATATTAGCTTCCTCTGAGCAGAGCACCTTCTTCCACATGTTTGGTGTCTCTAGGTGGCTTGTGGCAAACTTTAAACGACACTTTTTATGGATATCTTTGAGACATGTCTTTCTTCTTGCCACTCTCCCATGAAGGCAGATTTGTGCAGTGTACGACTGATTGTTGTCCTATGGACAGACTCTCCCACCTCAGCTGTAGACCTCTGCAGTTCATCCAGAGGGATCATGGGCCTCCTGGCTGAATCTATGATCAGTCTTCTCCTTGTTTGAGATGACAGTTTGGATGGACGGCCGGGTCTTGGTAGATTTGCAGTGGTATGATGCTCCTTCCATTTCAATAGGACCGCTTGCACAGTGCTCCTTGGGATGTTTAAAGTGTTGGAAATCTTTTTGTAACCAAATCCAGCTTTAAACCTCTCCACAACAGTATCACGGACCTGCCTGTTGTGTTCCCTGGTCTTCATGATGCTCTCTGTGCTTTACACAGAACCCTGAGCCTATCACAGAGCAGGGGCATTTATACGGGGACCAAAAGTTTGGACACACCTTCTCATTCAAAGAGTTTTCTTTATTTTCATGACTGAAATTGTAGAGTCACATTGAAGGCATCAAAACTATGAATTAAAACATGTGGAATGAAATACTTAAAAAAGTGTGAAACAACTGACAATATGTCTTATATTCTAGGTTCTTCAAAGTAGCCACCTTTTGCTTTGATTACTGCTTTGCACACTCTTGGCATTCTCTTGATGAGCTTCAAGAGGTAGTCACCGGAAATGGTCTTCCAACAGTCTTGAAGGAGTTCCCAGAGATGCTTAGCACTTGTTGGCCCTTTTGCCTTCACTCTACGGTCCAGCTCACCCCAAACCATCTCGATTGGGTTCAGGTCTGGTGACTGTGGAGTCCAGGTCATCTGGTGTAGCACCCCATCACTCTCCTTCTTAGTCATATAGTCCTTACACAGCCTGGAGGTGTTTGGGGTCAATGTCCTGTTGAAAAACAAATTATGGTCCAACTAATCGCAATCCGCATGGAATAGCACGCCGCTGCAAGATGCTGTGGTATCCATGCTGGTTCAGTAAGCCTTCAATTTTGAATAAATCCCCAACAGTGTCACCAGCAAAGCACCCCCACACCATCACACCTCCTCCTCCATGCTTCACGGTGGGAACCAGCCATGTAGAGTCCATCCGTACACCTTTTCCACAAAGACACAGTGGTTGGATCCAAAGATCTAAAATTTGGACTCATCAGACCAAAGCACAGATTTCCACTGGTCTAAGGTCCATTCCTTGTGTTCTGTAGCCCAAACAAGTCTCTTCTGCTTGTTGCCTGTCCTTAGCAGTGGTTTCCTAGCAGCTATTTTACCATGAAGGCTGCTGCACAAAGTCTCCTCTTAACAGTTGTTCTAGAGATGAGAAGGTGTGTCCAAACCTTTGGTCTGTACTGTGTGTATATATATCATACAAAACATGAGATTTAAAATATATCTTTGTAATATTAGATATACACACAAGGACCTACTTCAGAAAGAAGGAAGGGGAGGAAGTATATAAATAAAAAGAAAATACAAGTAAATAAAGAGGAAATATATAATTAATACATGCTCTTTATTTATATGTATTTTCTTTTTATTTATATATCCCCCCCCCTTTTTTTTCTAAAGTGGGGGGTTGGGAGAAGAGGCCCCTAGTCAGCGGATGAGCCAAAGAGATCACAGCTCAGAGAGAGAGAGTCTCTCCACAAAACGACTATAAGTTATACACTCTACAAATCCTTTATTGAAAAATGGCAATAAGAAAGACAATATAGAAAGCAAGAACTAATAGGAAATCTTACTTACAGTTTGCAAAATTCCATGTAGGGGCCCCAAGAAGAATGTGGAAGAAGGAGCTCTGGTCACAGGAGACCAAAGGAGAACTGGGCTAAATACGAAATGCTACAAGTGGTGGAAACTAACCCTGAGAACCTCATACCCACAGTCACACATGGTGGAGGCAGCATCCTGCTGTTTGGAGTCTTTTCTTCAGCAGGGGCAGGTGCAGGGAAGCTGGTTAGAGGTAATGGGAAGATGGATGGAGCCAAATACAGGGCAATCCTGGAGGGAAACCTGTGTAAGGCTGCAGAAGACATGAGACCGGGGCGCAGGTTCACCTTCCAGCAGAACAACCACCCTCAACATCCTGCAGATCTACAATGGAGGGGTTCAGATCATATTCCTGCGTGTGAGCGGCCAACCCAAATCCACCGAGATCACAGATGTCTCCATCCAACCTCACCGTTCACAGACGTCTCCATCCAACCTCAGACGTCTCTATATCCGATCTCACCGATCACAGACGTCTCCGTCCGATCTCACCGATCACAGACGTCTCCGTCCGATCTCACCGATCACAGACGTCTCCGTCCGATCTCACCGATCACAGACGTCTCCGTCCGATCTCACCGATCACAGACGTCTCCGTCCGATCTCACCGATCACAGACGTCTCCGTCCGATCTCACCGATCACAGACGTCTCCGTCCGATCTCACCGATCACAGACGTCTCCGTCCGATCTCACCGATCACAGACGTCTCCGTCCGATCTCACCGATCACAGACGTCTCCGTCCGATCTCACCGATCACAGACGTCTCCGTCCGATCTCACCGATCACAGACGTCTCCGTCCGATCTCACCGATCACAGACGTCTCCGTCCGATCTCACCGATCACAGACGTCTCCGTCCGATCTCACCGATCACAGACGTCTCCGTCCGATCTCACCGATCACAGACGTCTCCGTCCGATCTCACCGATCACAGACGTCTCCGTCCGATCTCACCGATCACAGACGTCTCCGTCCGATCTCACCGATCACAGACGTCTCCGTCCGATCTCACCGATCACAGACGTCTCCGTCCGATCTCACCGATCACAGACGTCTCCGTCCGATCTCACCGATCACAGACGTCTCCGTCCGATCTCACCGATCACAGACGTCTCCGTCCGATCTCACCGATCACAGACGTCTCCGTCCGATCTCACCGATCACAGACGTCTCCGTCCGATCTCACCGATCACAGACGTCTCCGTCCGATCTCACCGATCACAGACGTCTCCGTCCGATCTCACCGATCACAGACGTCTCCGTCCGATCTCACCGATCACAGACGTCTCCGTCCGATCTCACCGATCACAGACGTCTCCGTCCGATCTCACCGATCACAGACGTCTCCGTCCGATCTCACCGATCACAGACGTCTCCGTCCGATCTCACCGATCACAGACGTCTCCGTCCGATCTCACCGATCACAGACGTCTCCGTCCGATCTCACCGATCACAGACGTCTCCGTCCGATCTCACCGATCACAGACGTCTCCGTCCGATCTCACCGATCACAGACGTCTCCGTCCGATCTCACCGATCACAGACGTCTCCGTCCGATCTCACCGATCACAGACGTCTCCGTCCGATCTCACCGATCACAGACGTCTCCGTCCGATCTCACCGATCACAGACGTCTCCGTCCGATCTCACCGATCACAGACGTCTCCGTCCGATCTCCACCGATCACAGACGTCTCCGTCCGATCTCACGATCACAGACGTCTCCGTCCGATCTCACCGATCACAGACGTCTCCGTCCGATCTCACCGATCACAGACGTCTCCCGTCCGATCTCACCGATCACAGACGTCTCCGTCCAATCTCACCGATCAAAGACGTCTCCGTCCAATCTCACCGATCAAAGACGTCTCCGTCCGATCTCACCGATCACAGACGTCTCCGTCCGATCTCACCGATCACAGACGTCTCTGTCCGATCTCACCGATCACAAACGTCTCTGTCCAATCTCACCGATCAAAGACGTCTCCGTCCGATCTCACCGATCACAGACGTCTCTGTCCGATCTCACCGATCACAGACGTCTCTGTCCGATCTCACCGATCACAGACGTCTCTGTCCGATCTCACCGATCACAAACGTCTCTGTCCAATCTCACCGATCAAAGACGTCTCCGTCCGATCTCACCGATCACAGGACGTCTCTGTCCGATCTCACCGATCACAGACGTCTCTGTCCGATCTCACCGATCACAAACGTCTCTGTCCAATCTCACCGATCACAGACGTCTCCGTCCGATCTCACCGATCACAGACGTCTCTGTCCGATCTCACCGATCACAAACGTCTCTGGTCCAATCTCAACGATCAAAGACGTCTCCGTCCGATCTCACCGATCACAGACGTCTCCTGTCCGATCTCACCGATCACAGACGTCTCTGTCCCGATCTCACCGATCACAAACGTCTCTGTCCAATCTCACCGATCACAGACGTCGCCATCTGATTTCACTGATCACAGACGTCAACGTCCAATGTCACTGAGTGAGAGGAGAGGATAATGTCACCTCTAGATGTGCAAAGCTGGAGAGACCCCAAAAGAGGGAGAGAGGTGGTCCAACAAAGTACTGACTCCCCGGGGCTGAATACAAACGCAAGACACAAATTCAGATTTATATTTTTAAAATATTTATAAAACCAGATATTGTGTGCGTCCCCCCCAAATGTGCCCCATACCCCCCCAATATGTGACCTCAATCTGCCTCCCCCATCTTGCGTCGTCACACGCTCCTCCTCCTTCCCTGTGCACTCCTCCCTAGTCTACGCACTCCTCCCAGCACGCTCCTCCACCATCCCCGAACGCTCTCCCCCATCCCCGCACACTCCTCCCCCATCATCACAAGCTCCTCCCCATCCCTGAACGCTACTCCTCTAGCACGCTCCTCCTCCATCCCGCACACTCCTCCATCCCCGCACGCCCCTCCCCCATCCCCGAACGCTCCTCCCCCATCCCTGCACACTCCTCCCCAGCACGCTCCTCCCCCATCCCCACACACTCATCCCCCATCCCCGCACACTCCTCCCCCATCATCACAAGCTCCTCCCCATCCCTGAACGCTACGCTCCTCTAGCACGCTCCTCCTCCATCCCCGCACGCTCCTCCTCCATCCCCGCACGCTCCTCCCCCAGCACGCTCCTCCCCCATCCCCACACGCTCATCCCCCCATCATCACAAGCTCCTCCCCCATCACTGAACGCTACTCCTCTAGCACGCTCCTCCTCCATCCCCGCACACTCCTCCTCCATTCCAGCACGCCTCATCCCCATCCCCACACGCTCCTCCCCCATCCCAGCACGCTCCTCCCCCCATTCCCACACGCTTTTCCCCATCCCCACATGCTCCTCCCCCATCCCCCACACGCTCCTCCCCCAGCCCCGCTCCTCCCCCCATCCCCACACGCTCCTCCCCCATCCCCACACGCTCCTCCCCCATCCCCCACACGCTCCTCCCCCATCCCCACACGCTCCTCCCCCATCCCCACACGCTCCTCCCAGCACGCTCCTCCCCCATCCCCACACGCTCCTCCCCATCCCCACATGCTTCTCCCCCATCCCACACGCTCCTCCCCCCCCACACTCCCCACACGCTCCTCCTCAGCCCGCTCCTCCCCCATCCCCCACAAGCTCCTCCCCCATCCCCCACAAGCTCTTCCAGAGCACGCTCCTCCCCATCCCCACAAGCTCCTCCCCCATACGCTCCTCCAGAGCACGCTCCTCTCCCATCCCCCCACACGCTCCTCCAGAGCACGCTCCTCCAGAGCACGCTCCTCCAGAGCACGCTCCTCCAGAGCACGCTCCTCCAGAGCACGCTCCTCCCCCATCCCCCACACGCTCCTCCAGAGCACGCTCCTCCAGAGCACGCTCCTCCAGAGCACGCTCCTCCAGAGCACGCTCCTCCAGAGCACGCTCCTCCAGAGCACGCTCCTCCCCCATCCCTCACACGCTCCTCCAGAGCACGCTTCTCCCCCATACGCTCCTCCCCAGCAGGCTCCTCCCCCATCCCCCATGCGCTCCTCCCCCATCCCCCACGCGCTCCTCCCCAGCACGCTCCTCCCCCATCCCCCACGCGCTCCTCCCCAGCACGCTCCTCCCCCATCGCCCACGCGCTCCTCTACCATCCCCCCGTGCTCCACCACAGCACGCTCCTCCCCCATCCCCACGCGCTCCTCCACAGCACGCTCCTCCCCCATCCCACGCGCTCCTCCACATCCCCCATCCCCACGCGCTCCTCCACAGAACACTCCTCCCCCCATCCCCAGGCGCTCCTCCCAGCACGCTCCTCCCCCATCCCCAGGCGCTCCTCCCCAGCACGCTCCTCCCCCCCTCCCCCACACGCTCCTCCCTCATCCGCACGTGCTCCTCCCCAGCACGCTCCTCCCCAGCACGCTCACCCCTCCCATAGCACGCTCCTCCCCCCTCCCAAAGCATGCCCCTCCCCTTTCCACCACAGCGCTCCTCCCCAGCACGTTCCTCCCCCTCCCCCACACGCTCCTCCCCAGCACGCTCCTTTCCCCTCCCCCACACGCTCCTCCCCAGCACGCTCCTCCCCCTCCCCCACACGCTCCTCCCCAGCACGCTCCTTTCCCCTCCCCCACATGCTCCTCCCCAGCACGTCTCCCCCAGCACGCTCCTCCCCCACGCGTTTCTCCCCCACCCCCACACGCTCCTCCCCCCCCTGCACGCTTCTCCCCCTCCCCCCGCACGCTCCTCGCCCCTCCCCCACACGCTCCTCCCCAGCACGCTTCTCCCCCTCCCTCACACGCTCCTCCCCCCTCCCCACACGCTCTTCCCACACGCTCCTCCCCCCGATGCTCCTCCCCCGCACGTTCCTTGCCCCTCCCCCACACGTTCCTCGCCCCTCCCCCACACGTTCCTCGCCCCTCCCCCACACGCTCCTCCCCCCTCCCCCACACGCTCCTCCCCCCTCCCCACACGCCTCCTCCTCCCTCCCCCACACGCTCCTCCTCCCTCCCCCACACGCTCCTCTCCCCTCCCCAGCACGCTCCTCCCCAGCACGCTCCTCCTCCCTCCCCAGCACGCTCCTCCCCAGCACGCTCCTCCTCCCTCCCCAGCACCGCTCCTCCCCCAGCATGCTCCTCCCCCAGCACGCTCCTCCCCCCTCCCCCGCACGCTCCATCCCCGCACGCTCCTCCCCCCTCCCCCTCCATCCCCGCACGCTCCTCCCCCCTCCCCCTCCATCCCCGCACGCTCCTCCCCCCTCCCCCCCCGCATGCTCCTCCCCCGCACGCTCCTCCCCCCTCCCCCGCACGCTCTTTCCTCTCCCACACCGCTCCTCCCCAGCACGCTCCTCCCCCGCATGCTCCTCCCCCCCTCCCCCGCACGCTCCTCCCCCCTCCCCCGCACGCTCCTCGCCCCTCCCCCGCACGCTCCTCGCCCCTCCCCCGCACGCTCCTCGCCCCTCCCCCGCACGCTCCTCGCCCCCTCCACCGCACGCTTCTCGCCCCTCCCCCCGCACGCTTCTCGCCCCTCCCCCGCACGCTTCTCGCCCCTCCCCCACACGCTCCTCCCACACGCTTCTCCCCCCTCCCTCACACACTCCTCCTCCCTCCCCCACACGCTCCTCCCCAGCACGCTTCTCCCCCCCTCCCTCCACGCTCCTCCCCAGCATGCTCTTCCCCTGCATGCTTCTCCACCCTCCCCCACACGCTCCTTCCCCCCTCCCCCACACGCTCTCCCCCGCACGCTCCTCCCCCGCACGCTTCTCTCTCCTCCCCCCACACGCTCTTCCCCTCTCCCCCCTCCTCCCCCACACGCTCCTCCCCCTATGCTCCTCCACCGCACGCTTCTCGCCCCTCCCCCCACACGCTCTTCCCCCCTCCCCCACACGCTCTTCCCCCCCCACACGCTCCTCCCCCCTCCCCCACACGCTCCTCCTCCCTCCCCCACACCGCTCCTCCTCCCTCCCCCACACGCTCCTCCTCCCTCCCCCACACGCTCCTCCCCAGCACGCTCCTCCTTCCTCCCCCACACGCTCCTCCTCCCTCCCACGCACGCTCCTCCTCCCTCCCCACACGCTCCTCCCCAGCACGCTCCTCCTTCCTCCCCCCACACGCTCCTCCTCCCTCCCACGCACGCTCCTCCTCCCTCCCCCACACGCTCCTCCCCCAGCACGCTCCTCCTTCCTCCCCCCACACGCTCCTCCTCCCTCCCACGCACGCTCCTCCTCCTCCCTCCCCCACACGCTCCTCCCCCCTCCCACGCTCCTCTCCCCTCCCCCGCACGCTCCTCCCCCCCTCTCCCGCACGCTCCTCCCCCTCTCCCGCACGCTCCTCCCTCCCTCTCCACATGCTCCTCCCCCCCTCCCCCAAACGCTCTTTCCCCAGCACGCTCCTCCCCCCTCTCCCACGCGCTCCTCCCCCCTCTCCCATACGCTCCTCCCCAGCACGCTCCTCCCCCCCTCCCCGCACGCTCCTCCCCCCTCCCCCGCACGCTCCTCCCCAGCACGCTCCTCCCCCCTCCCCCTCCTCCTACCCCTCCCCCGCACGCTACTCCCCCTCCCCTCCCTCCCTCGCACGCTCCTCCCCCTCCTCCGCACGCTCCTCCCCCATCCCCACACGCTCCTCCCCCAGCATGCTCCTCCCCCGCACGCTCCTCCCCCCTCCCCCGCACGCTCCTCCTCCGCACTCCCCTCCCCACACGCTCCTCCCCAGCACACCCCTCCCCCATCCCCACACGCTCCTCCCCAGCACACCCCTCCCCCATCCCTACACGCTCTTCCCCAACCCCCCCCCCCCCCCCCATCCCCACACGCTCCTCCCCAGCACACCCCTCCCCCATCCCCACACGCTCCTCCCCAGCACACCCCCTCCCCATCCCCCACACGCTCCTCCCAGCACACCCCTCCCCCATCCCCACACGCTCCCTCCCCAGCACACCCCCTCCCCCATCCCCACACGCTCCTCCCCAGCACACCCCCTCCCCCATCCCCACACGCTCCTCCCCAGCACACCCCTCCCCCATCCCCACACGCTCCTCCCCAGCACACCCTTCCCCCATCCCCACACGCTCCTCCCCAGCACGCCCTTCCCCATCCCCACACGCTCCTCCCCAGCACGCCCCTCCCCCATCCCCACACGCTCCTCCCCAGCACGCCCTTCCCCATCCCCACACGCTCCTCCCCAGCACGCCCTTCCCCATCCCCACACGCCTCCTCCCCAGCACGCCCCTCCTCCATCCCCACACACGGCTCCTCCCCAGCACGCTCCTCCTCCATCCCCACACGCTCCTCCCCAGCACGCCCCCTCCCCCATCCCCACACGCTCCTCCCCAGCACGCCCCTCCCCCATCCCCACACGCCCCTCCCAGCACGCCCCTCCCCAGCACGCCCCTCCCCCATCCCCACACGCCCCTCCCCAGCACACTCCTCCATCCCCACACGCTCCTCCCCAGCACGCCCCTCCTCCATCCCCACACGCTCCTCCCCAGCACGCCCCTCCCCCATCCCACACGCTCCTCCCCAGCACACCCCTCATCCATCCCCACACGCTCCTCCCCAGCACGCCCCTCCCCCATCCCACACGCTCCTCCCCAGCACACCCCTCATCCATCCCCACACGCTCCTCCCCAGCACGCCCCTCCCCCATCCCCACACGCTCCTCCCCAGCACACCCCTCATCCATCCCACACGCTCCTCCCCAGCACGCCCCTCCCCATCCCTACACGCCCCTCCCCATCCCCGCACACTCCTTTCCAGCACGCTCCTCCCTCCCTCATGCCCGCACACCCCTATATCAGTCACCTGTACAGATGGACGGTCACCGTCTCCTCGTCCTCCCTCCCGTCGTTGTCCGCCTCCTGCAGCGCTGGTACCGGACCTCCTGCCGCCCTGCGCTCATTTCGCCGCCTCTCCGCGTCTTCACGTGATGCTGCGCTCCCGGCAACCACCGCACCTGTCACACCGGGAAAAGCGGGAACCACGCCCCCACCTGCAGGACCCGCCCCACAGGTGTGACTTGGTTTTAACCATTAAGCTGCCGGCGGAGATCGGAGTCCGATAATCGCCAGAAGCGCGCGACGGCACCTGAGCCCAACGTGTACAGTGCCCGATATATTACTGCCCCGATATATTACTTCCCCGATATTACTGCCCTGATATTAATGCTTGATATTAGTGCCCCGATATATTACTGCCCTGATATATTACTGCCCCCGATATATTACTGCCCTGATATTACTGCCCTGATATTTACTGCCCTGATATTACTGCCCTGATATATTACTGCCCTGATATATTACTGCCCGATATATTACTGCCCTGATATTACTGCCCTGATATTACTGCCCTGATATTACTGCCCTGATATATTACTGCCCTGATATTACTGCCC